>NW_024082169.1:280693-305142 GCF_003009895.1 Hyaena hyaena
TAATGACATTTTAACAATATTTATTATTCCGACCCATGAGCATGGAATATTTTTCCATTTCTGTGTCTTCTTCAATTTCCTTCATAAGTTTTCTATAGTTTCCATCATACAGATCTCTTATATCTTTGGTTAGGTTTATTCCTAGGTATTTTATGGTTCTTTGTGCAATTGTGAATGGGAGCAGTTTCTTGATTTCTCTTTCTGTTGCTTCATTGTTGGTGTATAAAATTGCTACTGATTTCTGTACGTTGATTTTGCATCCTGCAACATTGCTGAATTCATGGATCAGTTCTAGTAGGCTTCTGGTGGAGTCTGTCGGGTTTTCTATGTAGAGTATCATGTCATCTGCAAAAAGTGAGAGTTTGACTTCCTCTTTGCCAATTCTGATGCATTTGATTTCCTTTTGTTGTCTGATGGCTGATGCTAGGACTTCCAGCACTATGTTAAACAACAGTGGTGAGAGTGGGCATCCCTGTCATGTTCCTGATCTCAGGGGGAAAGCACTCAGTTTTTCCCTATTGAGGATGATGTTAGCCGAGGACTTCTCATAGATGGCTTTTATGATGTTTAAGTAAATTCCTTCTATCCCAACTTTCTCAAGGGTCTTTATTAAGAAGGGATGCTGTATCTTGTCAGATGCTTTTTTTTGCATCTATCAACAGGATCATATGGTTTTTATCTTTTCTTTTGTTAATGTGATGTATCACATCGATTGATTTCCAATTATTGAACCAGCCCTTTAACCCAGGAATGAATCCCACTTGATCATGGTGGATAATTCTTTTTATGCGCTGTTGAATTTGATTTGCAAGTATCTTGTTGAGGATTTTTGCATCCGTATTCATCAAGGATATTGGCCTGTAGTTCTCTTTTTTTGCTTGGTCTCTGTCTGGTGTGGGAATCAAAGCGATTCTGGCTTCGTAGATTGAGTCCAGAAGTTTTCCTTCGATTTCTATTTTTTGGAATACCTTGAGAAGAATGGGTATTAATTCTACTTTAAATGTCTGGTAGAATTCCCCAGGGAAGCCATCTGGCCCAGGGCTCTTATTTGTTGGGAGATTTGTGATAACTGATTCAATTTCTTCACTAGTTATGGGTCTGTTCAGATTTTCTGTCTCTTCCCATGTGAATTTTGGTAGTGAGTGTGTGTTTACGAATTTGTCCATTTCTTCTAAGTTGTCCAATTTGTTGGCATATAATTTTTCATTGTATTCCATGATAATTACTTGTATTTCTGAGGTGTTGGTTGTAATAAGTCCATTTTCATTCATGATTTTGTCTGTTTGGGTGCTCTCTCTTTTCTTTTTGAGAAGCCTGGCTAGAGGTTTGTCAATTTTGTTTATTTTTTTCAAAAAATTAACTCTTGGTTATGTTGATCTGTTCAACTGTTTTTGGTTTTTTTTTGGATTCTATATTGTTTATTTCTGCCCTGATGTTTATTATTTCTCTTCTCCTACTGGGTTTGGGGTGCTCTTTTTGCTTTCCTTCTAGTTCCTTTAGGTGCGCTTTTAGATTTTGTACTTGTGCTTTTTCTAATTTCTTGAAATATGCCTGGAGTGCAATGTACTTTCCTCTTAGGACTGCCTTTGCCACATCCCATAGAGTTTGAATTGTTGTATTGTTGTATTTTCATTGTCATCTGTTTCCATATATTTTTAAGTTTCTTCTCCAATTGCCTGATTGGCCCATTCGTTCTTTAGTAGGGTATTCTTTAACCTCCATGTTTTTGGAGGTTTCCCAGACTTTTTCCTGTGGTTGATTTCAAGTTTCATAGCACTGCGATCTGAAAGTGTGCATGGTATGACCTCAATTCTTTTATATTTACTGGGGGCTGCTTTATGTTCCAGTATGTGATCTATCTTGGAAAATGTGCCATGTGCACTTGAAAAGAAAGTGAATTCCATGGCGTCAGGATGTAGAGTTCTAAACATATCTGTCAAATCCATCTTGTCCAATGTGTCATTCAAGTCCATTGTTTCATTACTGATTTTCTTTCTAGCTGATCTATCTATTGCTGTAAGTGGAGTATTAAAGTCCCTTGCTATTAGCACATTCTTACCCATAAGATTGCTTCTGTTTGTGATTATTTTATGTATTTAGGTGCTTCCATATTTGGTGTGTAGACATTTATAATTGTTACCTCTTGCTGATGGATAGGCCCTGTAATTATTATATAATGTCCCTTGTCATCCCTTGTTACTGCCTTTACTTTAAAGTCCATTTTGTCTGATATAAGTATGGCTACTCCAGTTTTCTTTTGACTTCCAGTAGCATGATAGATATTTCTCCATCCCCTTGCTTTCAATCTGAAGGTGTCCTCAGGTCTAATATGAGTTTCTGGTAGACAGCAAATAGATGGATTTTTTTTATCCATTCTGCTACCCCATGTCTTTTGATTGGAGCATTTAGTCCATTTACATTCAGTCTTATTATTGAAAAATATGGGTTTAGAGTCATCGTGTTCTTTGTAGGATTCATGCCTGTGGTGGTGTCTCTGGTAACCTGCGTTCCTTGCAACATTTCCCTCAGAGAGTCCCCCTCAGGATTTCTTGTAGGGCTAGTTTAGTGGTGACGAATTCTTTCAATTTTTGTTTATTTGGGAAGACTTTTATCTCTCCTATTCTGAATGACAGGCTTGCTGGATAGAGGATTCTTGGTTGCATATTTTTTCTGTTCATTACATTGAAGATTTCCTGCCATTCCTTTCTGGCCTGCCAAGTTTCAGTAGATAGGTCTGTCACCACTCTGATAGGTTTCCCTTTGTATGTTAGTGCCCTTTTCTCCCTAGCTGCTTTCAGAATTCTCTCTTTGTCCTTATATTATGCCAGTTTCACTATGATATGTCATGCAGAAGATTGATTCAAGTTACATCTGAGGGGAGTTCTCTGTGCCTCTTGTATTTCAATGTCTGTTTCCTTCCCCAGATTGGGGAAGTTCTCTGCTATAATTTGTTCCAGAACTCCTTCAGCACCTTTCCCTCTCTTTTCCTCTTCTGGAATTCCTATGATATGGATATTGTTCCCTTTGATTGTATCACTTAGCTCACGAACTCTCCTTTTGTGTTCCTGGATCAGTTTATCTCTCTTTTTCTCAGCTTCCTCTTTTTCTATAATTGTGCCTTCTAATTCACCTATTCTCTGCCTCTTCAATTCATGCATTGGACGCCTCCATTTTATTATGTACCTCATTTATAGCATTTTTAAATTCATCACCACTATTTTTAAGCTCCATAGTCTGTAGCAATAGTTTCTCTGATGTCTTCCATGCCTTTTTCAAGCCCAGCGATTAATTTTGTGACTATTGTTCTAAATTCTTATTCAGTTATGTTGCTTATATGTGTTTTGAGCAGTTCTTTAGCTGTCATTTCTTCCTGGAATTTCTTTAGAGGAGAGTTCTTCCGTTTCATTATTTTGGCTAGCTTTCTATCTCTTGTTAGTTTTAAAAGCTTGTTATGCACTCTGCACCTGCGAGTACTGCTGTATTAAAGAAAGCTCTCTGACTGTCCAGGGCCTGTCCATTCAGGAAGTGTTCTTTGAATGGTGTCTCTTGGTCTCTCTTGTTGAGACTTTGGTTATTTTATTTCCCTACTCATAGTGGTATTTGGGACTCTCCACCATTTGTATTTTGGCTTGTTTCTTGAGGTAGCCCTAGAAAAGAAAACAGACAGACACACACACAGGGAACAAAGGCATACAAACACACAGACAAATCTAACAAACATGCAAACTGAAAGGGAAAAAGAAAAAGAAAAAAAAGAAGGGAAAAAAAAGAGGAAGGAAGAAAAACAAATAATGAAAATAAAAAAGAAGAAATGAAAAGAAAAAAACCCAAAAGACAAAGGACAGTCTAAAAGCATAAAACCAGAATTTCCAGCTACAGATAAAGAGCAGATTGTATGCAGTGCTGATGAAAGAACATATACAAAGAGAGAAATGACAGGGCAGGGAGGAAGCGAAATTGGAAGAAAAATGACCAGGCAGAGAGACTAAGAGGCTTAATTCAGAGAGGGAAAGTAGAATATGGTAAGAGGTGAGGAGAAAGAAATGAAGTTAATGTTACTCAGAGAAACTATATAGTCTGATTACTCCAGAGAGAGATATAAAGGTAGCAGTGGAGATGTAGAATGTACATCTAGAGAATGGATTAAATATGAGTGTTTAAGCAAACCAGTGACCAGAGTGCCCAGTCCAGCAGAGGGGAGGGATACGAATGAGACAAGGGAACATATATCTGATTAGAAAAATTGATCTGGAATTAATCATGGTAGTGCATCCATCGTCTTTCCCCGGGCTCTGGTTAAAAAAAAAAAAAAAAAAAAAAAAAGCAGCTCTTTAGTGGGAATGGGAGTGGTTTGGTGTAGGTGGTGGGTCTTAGCCTCCACAGAGTCCCGCCTTGGTGGTTGTGGGGAGAAAAATGGCAGCGCCCCCGTTCCCTCTGAAACCAGGGGTTGCAACTCACTCTTTTGGGTCCAATCTCCCTGTGCTGTGGGCATAGCCAAGGTGGGCCATGCTCTGTGTCCCTAGCCATACCTTGTTTCCAGCTCTTAGTCTGCAAGCCCCATTGATACCGCCCAAAATATAAACCCGCAGGCGGAGTACCTCTGAGCAGTTTCAAGCTGGCTGCCTCCCCACTGGGAATCGAGCGGAGCCAGAAGAGTGGCGGAGAGACTTCAGGCACCGCTTCCCCTCCAGGTTGAGCTGGCAAGCAGAGGAGCAGTTTCTCTCCGCGTTGTCTGGGACCAGTGCGTCCTGCTCAAGGTCAGCTGCACAGCTGGAAACTGGATCCCTCTGTTTCCCGAGCGAGGTTGTTCTCTTCTTCAGGGACAGGGACAGTTCCTTGAGCAGTTTCAGCTGCTCCTTCTTTTCCCCTCAATGCACCGTAGCTCCCTGCAAAGGGGGCTCTCTTCCCTCCCTCCGTGTCTCTGGATCCCTGACCATTTTTATCTTCCCCAGTTTGCTCTCACCTATAAGGTTTTCTCAGCAGACTGTTTCTCCTTTTCCTCCCAAACTCCTGGATTCTGTAAGGGTTACTATGGCTTCAGGCCTTCTCCGTTTGAGAGATGGGGGGGAGTGAAATGTACAGAGCTCCCTACTTCTCCACCATCTTGCCTCCTCCCCAGGGAATGAAAATATTCTAAAGAGCTAAGGATCATCCTTAGAAAATGTATACTCTTGTAAATACAAAAGCCTGAAAGAAAAGTTTCTAAAAGAAAAAATGAAAATGTGTGGGTATCTTTGTTTGTAGTTTTAAGATCTCACCTGAAGACCCCAATATATAATAATTAGCAGGGATATAGTTAGATTCCTAAATCATATTTAATTCTTTAAAATATTACTCTCATAGAAGATTCTGCTTCTGGTCGAGAGACGATTACATAGCTCAAACTTATTCTTCCACCAGAAACGGCTAGAAAATTGAGCAATATATATGAAACAACAGTTTCAGATATTGTAATATAGGCAACATAGGACTCTGATCACAAAGAGAAGAGAAAACAGTGATGTGACTCCTATGATTGTAACAACTTTCCAACTGAAGACAGTTTTTAGACCACGGCACAGGGAGGGTAAGCCAAACTGGCAGTATTGCTGAGTTGAGAGGGCAGACAGGAGCTCAGGACAGCTGCGTGAACTAGAACTAGAAAAACAGAGCACCAAAGAAGAGACTCCATAGAGAAAAAGCTCCACAAATCTATGCAGGGATATCTCGAGTCTTTGGTTAGATATGTGCATGTGGAGGATGAAACTCCACAACACCAGGCAAAAATAAGTTCTAGGTAAAAAACAAATTGCTAGAGAATTGTAATCCCAAATATTTCCAGAATTCACACATGGCTTGAAATTGTTTAGTTGAAGCACACCAGATTATAGGTCAGTATAAAACAAAACTACAAATAACAACTGTTCAAATATGTGGATGGCTATAAAACAAACAAATACTTCATTTCTAGTCACTTAAGGTGTTAAAGTACAGCAAGACATTTGGTGAGAAATCCAAACATCAAATGTGTAACATGACCTGAGCATCCTTCTGGGGAATCTACTTACTGGCCAGTCCCACATCATCTTGGCTTTTCCAAGACTATTTTGCTCCCGGTTTTGTACAAGTTCTTTAAAATTTCATGAGAAAGAGCTTACGTCCTTTAAGCCTTCCTAACAGGAGCACAGTGAAGTGTATTTTAGTAAGTATCCTTTTCTATCCCATCACCACTCTCCTACCCACTTCCTACCCGAGCCTGCAAGATGCCTCCCTGACCACTGTCATCTATTGCTGTGTTAATGAACAGTGATTATATCCTCAAATTACACATTGATTCCCTAAAATGACTGAGTTCATTGGATATTTGTTCAACTTATGTCACTTTGCTTGGGTAACCTTAATGAAGAGCAATTATTTCCTGGTTTGTGCCATAAAATGTTGAACAACTGGCTCTCTGAAGAAATAAGTTGCTATTTTGTAGTATTAGTCAATTTTAGCAATGTAACTACTCCCACTATGGGTATTTTCAAGATACTGACATGATGTCACTGAATGTACAGTTGGGAGATACAATGGTTTTCTACCACAGCCGTTAAAACATTAGCACAAACATAGCTTAAAACAACACAAGTTTATTATCATACAGTTCTGTAGCCTGAGAGTCTGACCGAGGCCTCACCAGGTTAAAAACATAGTGTCACGAGGGCTGCATTATTTTCTAGACTCTCTAGGAGAGAATCCATTCCCTTGCCTTTTCTAGCTTTTAGAAACCAGCCACATTCTTGGCTCATGGCCCCCTTCCTTCATCTTCAAAACCAGCAATGGAGGGTCAAGTCTTTTCCACACTGTATCCCTATGACTTTCCTTCCATCACCATATCTCTTCTCTCTAACACTCAACCAGGAAAGCTTCTCCACTTTTAAGGATTCATATGGTTACATTTGATTTACCTGGATAATCCAGGATAATCTCCCCAAATCAAGGTCCTTTACCTTATTTGTATCTGCAAAAGTCCTTTGCTTATTAACATATAAGGTAACATATTCACACGAATATGAACAACTTTGGAGGTCCATTATTCTGCCTACCATCATGGACGGAGATGCTAATGACTGGTTCTCATGACTCTGTAAGCACTGGTTCCAGAACACCCTGAATTATTCTGTGTTCCCATATTTTCAAGATATATCACAAAGCCACTTGACCAGTTTTCCCTTTTTGTCTCAAAGATGAAGTATGCAGCCATTGAGATTTAAATACTTGTGCAAAGCCAGATGGCCAAAAAAAAAAAAAAAAAGCCATGTCAAACGTACAGCTGAAAATAAAAAATGTGCTTTAGCAATTGGAATTGTCTTACATGTTAATCCTCACACTAATGTGATAAGTAACATGGGAAGATCAGTTCACAGCACTTCAGACATCACTAGCATGCATTAATGCAAATGTATTACAGGATGATAATAATAAAACTTCTATAAGACCAAGTACAAAATTCAAAAGCTCATCATCACTCTCACATAGTTAAATGGATTTTCTAGTCATCTACCATGCATGAAAATGATATATGAAATCATTGAATTCTTGTTTTTATTATGTTCACCACATACCACGGATGCTATAAATGATAATAATAATAACAAATTACTATCCCAGGAAAGAAGAGGCACTATATGGTTTTCTGAGATTCTGTTCTTAAGATTCAGCGTTTTAAAGCCAAAGGTTTCTGGATGAATTGAACAAGGACAGCATCAGAAACTAACAATTATGGATACTCATCTTGTTTTTCTCTGGCTTGCTGTGTGGTCTTTTTATGGGTTACTAAATTCTTTATAATTCAGATAATTTATCCATAAAATAAAATAAGCATAATAGTATTTATCTGCTGCCCTTAGGAAGTTGTCAAATAACTAGACACTACACTTTGAAAGCTAAAATAAAAAACCTTGCATAGTAAATGGCTATATTAATGCTATGGATGACATCTCAGTGCCCTGAAGTCCTTTATCATTCTCAAATGACTTACAATTTCTAGTATACAGGGCTGTTAGGTTTTACATAGACATTTCTACAAAGTTCAACTACATCTAACTCACAGGAAGTAAACCCATTCTTGTGGTGGACATAAATTATTTTTTCTCCTCAGCATCTCTTCCTTCAGTGAATTACAGCTCTAGTGTTTCACATATTTCTAATGGCCTGCCCTGGCTACAGGAATGCACATTACAACATGTTGATCAATATGAACAAACAAATTCTCTTTTTTCTCAGGTTGCTAAGTTAATGCTGCCATGGAAAATATTCCTCCTGCCATAGAAAGGAGGAGAACATTGCACCAACAAAGAAAGAGAACCAGAGTTAAACTAAGGAGAGAGGCACAAAATTCTGTTATGCTACACACTCAGTTTTAGTCCTTCAATCACTGATTCCTACAGGACTAATCCAATATATTTCTAGACATATCTTTCTTCAATATATAAATAAATAAATATTTTTTTAATTTAGTTTCTGACTCCTGCAACCAAGAGGTGCAGCTAATACACCTGATATGAGGGAGCAGTTGGTCTAAAAAAGAAACTTGCCAACCGGGGTGCCTGGGTGGCTCAGTCAGTTAAGCGTCTGACTCTTAGTTTCAGCTCAGGTCGTGATCCTGGGATGGTGGGCTCCAGCCCTGCAGCCAGACCCAACAGGCTCCAGGCTCCAGGCTCCTGCTTAGCATGGAGCCTGCTTAAGGTTCTCTCTCTCCCTCTGCCTCTCTCCCCCACATGCTCTCTCTCTCTCTTTCTCTAAAACAAATAAAAAATGAAAAGAAAGAAACTGCCTACCTTCTTTCACAAACACAGTAAATGAAGCACATGTATGATGCTTCTGAAATGAATTAAGGTTTGTTTATATCGCAATTTGCATGAAAAATCAACATCAAGAAGTGTGAAGGCTCTGATGGGGCACCTGGGTGTCTCAGTCGTTTAAGCATCTGACTCTTGATTTTGGCTTAGGTCATAATCTCACAGCTCGTGAGTTTGAGCCCTATGTCAGGCTGTGCTAACAGCACAGAGTCTGCATAAGATTTTCTCTCTCCCTCTCTTTCTGCCCCTCTCCTACCTGTTCTTTCTAAATTGATTGATTAATTAATTAAAAAAACAAAAACGAGTGTGAAGGCTCTGACATTTTACCCTGCTTGCAAGCTAACAAGTTATCCTGCCATGGTTGCTAGCAGAGACAAGACACTCCTGGATCAGATATTGTCCTTCAAGGATGTATCACTCCTGTAACAGAGTTACTGGTAATAAAGGATGGGATTTAAAAAAAAAAAAAATTACATCTCAGCTACATATTGAAAAGGGGACCAATCCTATTATGTAAGTGATTCACAAAAAGACATCAAAACTGCTAGTCAATGCCACGACAGTATATTTCAAGATGATTTATAAGCCCAAATAAGCTTCTAATTGTTGCAACTGGAGTGGGAAAAAATTTTAAAGTAGAGACATAGGGTGGGTAAAGACGGGGAGCAGGATTTCCATTGTTCTCTGTCCCATTCTTTCCTTCAATCTGGTCTTCTCTCTCTGTTTGCATCACCACAATATTGAAAAAGAATATTTGAAGCAGAGAAGCAGAACTGCGAGGCTCAGCAGTGATTTCCCCCTTTTACTGAAAGTATAACCAAAAAGCCTTGTACTAGCCTTCAGGAAATGCCATGATTTGCACCTACTCAACCCTGAGCTCTCTGACTTCATTCCAGCCCAGCCCCAACTACATCTATGTTTTTCCTTGAACAAACACAGCACATTTTTGCCTTGGAGCCTTGGCACTGTTTTCACTCATGCCTGACTTGCTATTCCTCCAGACATCTACCTGGGCAACTCCCACTTTTAAATCTTTGAGCAAATGTTACTTTCTGTCAAGACCTACTCTGACCACCCAATCTAGGAATGGCTATTCACATTCACTCTCTTGTTACTCCTTACCTGCTCTATTTTTTTATTTTTCCATAGCACTTATATCTCCCAGTATGCTACATAATATATAATGTATCTATTGTTTATTTTCTGTGAACTTTCATTAAAATGTAAACTACATGAGGACAGAGATCTTTTTTTGTTTTGTTCATTAATGTATTCAGGTATCAAGTACAGACTCTATCTACTAGAGTGGGCACTCAAATGTACTAAATGATGAACAAGTGAATAAAGTATCATTTACTTGGCTTTAACTCTTTGTGTCTCTTAACACATACAGACCATGAAAGCTTACACAAGTTGACTACCCTTTTTAAATGTTTATTTAGTTTTGAGAGAGGGAAAGAGAAATGGCATGTGCATGCAGGCGAGGTAGGACTCAAGAGAAGGGGACAGAGAGTCCAAAGCAGATTCCACACTGCCAGCAGAAAGCCTGATGTGGGGCTTGAACCCACAAACCATGAGATTATGACCTGAGCTAAAGTCAGGTAATCAACTGACTGAGCCACCCAGGCTCCCCTGATTAATCTTTCTGAATAACATAGGGACAGTTGGACCTGATTCACTGAATAGTTCCATGAATTAAATGAGACTATATGTTGAAGGCATTTAGTACACAGCCTGGCATAGAATAAGAATGTACCTTTTAGCTTCTAACATAAAAAAAAAAAAATAAGCAAATTTGAGCCCCAATTTAGAAGAGTGCCAAATTCCACTCAGGACCAAACATTTCTAGATCCTTCCTGAGTTGTAACTGAGAGCTCAGAGCCTCAGAATTGAGAAATATATTTATTCCCAAATATATGACGATGCTATAACTTCCAGACCTGAAGTTCGTAATGTTCCAATTTGCCACTTCTCGTCTAAAAGAATTTTGTCATCTAAAAACTTGGAATTTTCCCCATTTACTTTAATTTTCTTCCACATCATTAAAAGAAAAAAAGATTAAATAATTCATCCCACCATCAATTCATGGGATCTGATTGTTTGTACTTATCCTTACAAAAAAGTAATCATTTACCTCTTAGAGGAAGTTCAGTTCATAGACTGACAAACTTAGGATTCAGTCTTGTCAAGCACTGTCCCCAGCTGTGGAATTTCTGGGGAAAGGAGCAGGCTTGGGGCAGGATTCGAAACTCATCTCTGCTTCAGCATTCTTACAAACCTGAGCTTCTTACATCTAACAGGAGACCTCACTGCAGTAGCAGCAGTAGACTCCAGCCCCCTGGGGTAGCTAATGAGCTTGAAATGAACTCTAAGGATTTGCATTGCATACTAGACACACGATATTCTAGAAGATATTAAGATATTTTCTATTGAAAGTGGTTTGAAAAGTTATAGAAACAATGAATGCAAAAATGGCAGGCTATGAATTGACTTTATGAATCCTAAATCAATGTAGAATAAAGAATTGAAGGAAAGCAAAAACTATAAGGGAGGATTAGCTAGCAGTTCTTCAGTTCTGCAGAGGTTATGTAGGGGTCCTGAATGCTTCGCCTTTACTTAGTCAAAACACCAGCTTAAAATAACGTAATCCAAAAAAGACAATTTACTGAAATGAGACAGGCATATCTTTCAGAACCCAGCCCTTCTTAAAGGGCTGAAACCAGGAAACAGAACGTGTTCAGTCTTCAAGGAAGTGTTGTTCTCTCAGTCTCTCAACTCTCTTCACATACTTATATTTTGTTTCATGCCTATATGCTCTCTCTGCTTCTCAGTATGCAGAAGATGGCTGCCCCAGAGACCTCCCTAGTTTACATCGTCCCACTTCCAGCCACTGTGGAGACTAACACTGCTGCCTCTGAATCCAAATGCCAGACTCCTGTCATAGAGAAATGAATTGGTCCAGCTTGGGTTAGATATATTCCTCTTCCTTACCCTCTCCTCACCTGCCTCCTCCAATTAACTGTAGCCCAACCAAACTTGGCTGACTTGAAAGAGCACTGCAGGCCACTTCTGTGGGTGTAAGATCATGTTGAATTCTGAGGGAATAGGGTTATTGTAATCTGTGCAAGTATATGAAAGGTTTCACTTCTCCATCTTCACCCCACACCTGTGAAAGTCAGTGGTCCTTTGAACTCTTTCCCATGAACTCTCTGAGTAATTCACCATGGGGTGGAAGGATTACAGTTGTCAAGTCCTGAGTTAGGATTTCCACAGGTTCTTCTTCCAAATTGTTGGCTATAGTCTACCTGTATTATAGCAAGTTCTTAACCAAACCCTAAACCTCCTGCCTCAAGTTCAGGCATTGAAGGAGATACGCATTTTCTTCCCCTCTAGCTTATTACAGGTAGTTTCAGGTGATAAGTGACAGGGACTCTACCAGCCATTGCTTATATAAGAAGAATAAAATATGACCACTCGCCTGCAGAGTGATAAAAGGGTGACAAAAAGAACAAAAAATTGTAAAACACTGTAAGAAACACAATCATGTAGGAAAAGTGACAGCACAAAAGGAGAAAATCACCGGGGCGCCTGGGTGGCTCAGTATATTAAGCATCCTATTTCAGCTCAGGTCATGATCTCATGGTCGTGGGTTGGAGTCTCGCATCGGACTCTGTGCTGACAGCTCAGAGCCTGGAGCCTGTTTCAGATTCTGTGTCTCCCTCTCTCTCTGGCCCTCCCCTGCTCAGGCTATCTCTCTCTCTCTCTCTCTCTCTCTTTCAGAAATAAAAAAAAAAGGAGAAAATCACCAACGCACCTTAATATACTTATTTTAAAAAGCCATTATCCTTAGAAAGTAGCAAAGGGAAAGTAGCAGTTCTTGGTATTTTGTGGATCAATACTAAAAAGTTTGAGCAAGCAAAATTAAACATAATTAAATAAAATGCCTTCTCTAACATGTTACTTATGACTGCAAGACTGAATTTTCTCTTTGTATAATAGGAACTCTATAGAAAAGAAAACAATTAAGACTTAGCCTTGGTAAAGCACATAATTGTTAGTATTCTCTCCAAGTTTAAATTGGTAGATAATTTTCACTACATTCAATTTAAAAATTTAATGATGCATCTTTTAAATGAGTTATGTGTAAGTTAACCAGAAATACTTGCACTTGGCAATAATTTTGTTCATAAAGTAATTTAGTTTTGTCAGGGTGTTGCTAATTTAAACAAGATGACCTACCCCAAACATGACATTTTTGCATTAGTAGGAGATTCTTGGCATATAGCATCATAATTTCCAAAGGATACTCCAGAAGACACACACATAGCAGTGACATTATCATAACAGGCTCCATAGCCATCAGTCACCAAAACTGTGCTGGTACCTCCACCTTTTCATTCAGGAAACAGCTTCTGTAAGGAAAAAAAATATGATTTACATGGCTGAGAGAGTACGTGGATAAATTGCGAAAAACTGAACATCTACGTATCTCAGAATTACCACTTTTCCTTTGTAGTTTTAGCAGAAGTCTTAACTTATTATATTATCTTTGCTTTTATGTGTCTTGAGTGAAACGCCTTTCCATCTCTCCCTTTGAGTCATGTCGAGTGGCTACTGACGGGAATGATGACAGCACAGGATTGAGTCATACAGTTAAGGGAGAATGAAAAGCCACTGCAGCAGATTATCATTTCTCCAGATGCCCCAGCACAGTTCAAGTAGCAGTGGTTGTAAATTATAAATGCAGGTCCTTTCCTAACAGCAATGGCAAACTTGATCAGGGGAAAGCAATGGATGACGATGTGCCAAGTACTTATCGTGTATCACACAAAGTGCAAGGTTACAAAAACCTTTCTGTCCTCCAGAAATCAGTAAACCTGTTCCAAAGACAAGCCATAGCCATAAAAACTTGCAAAACAAAACCTTGGTTAAGCCTACCAATGGTAGGAAGGAAAGCATTTATTTACAGGATAATAGAGATACACATAAGCATAATACATCAGCATACAGAATTTTTTCTGGCATAGTCTCATTTACTCCTGACAATCAATCTGAGAAATTGGTGTTGTTATCTCTTTTACTGATGAGGATCCAATGGCTCAGCAAGTTCAAGTGTCACTTTCTCACAGTCCCAGTAATAAGACAGCTTTCCGGATATTTTCGTTCTTATAAGGTCATTGGGTTATTGTGCTGTTTAGATAGAGCTAAAATACTGAAGACCAGATAAGACCATGGGTTGTCATGATCTCCCTTGATGGGCATGGGCCTTGCCAGAGTCAAACAACTGGAAAAGAAACAGGTCCCCAAAGAAGAACCCAAAACTTTTGCTTTCAGCCTGCGGGAGAAGGGACTCATTCTTTGGGCTTCACTGTCTTGATCCTATCCTTCAAAGAGGACAGAGAGTCCTGATAATTGCTGTAGAGCATGCCCACCACAAAGTGGCTGGCCAGGAGCTCAGAAGGGATGGGTCAACCAGCCCCAGACGACAAAAAAAACATTTTGTACTATTACCATCTCAATTCATGGTATTAACTGGGTTTGTTTGTTTTCCCTTTTGTCCTAACTCAACCCCAGCCTTCAACATTTCAGCTAAATATGTTTTTCTTTCTCAGTGCTGAGTTGCAAAGAGCAAAGAGGAATCGTATGTCCATCTCTGTATTCCTGATACATTTGTGGTGGTAAAGGTGATGGTCCCTTAGGTGAAAGTCAGTCTCAGTCAGGTCTACATACTATTATCAAAGTGAAAAGTTTTCTATTAATAACTGTGGAATGGTTGAGGTAATTTTATTAGTAGGGAAGGCAGTGGTTTCCTGATGTCTGACAGGCTAGCAAGTAAAGTGGTAGTTCTCATCTTCAGTCCTCTGTCTTTAATGTCACTGTTCTTCCTACTGCCATACCCACCAAACACAGAACACCTCATGGGCCATGCTTTTCATGAGGTAAAGACATGATTAAGTAGTTAACACTCCTCCAGAAAACCAGTAAAGAATTCTTGATCCATGGAATAAAATCTATTAGTACATAATCAGAGAAAAAAGAAAAGAATTCAAATGTAATGACCCACAAAACACCCAAGAATGTTGACTTTCAGAATGGCAGTCATCAGAAGTTTGAAATTCTGAATTTAGTCATGGCTTCTTTTTTCAGAGTGCTCTTAAGTTTCTTTTGTATCTCCTAGCCCGATCTCCTCCATTAGAATGAAACTCTGGAGTTTAAAACTCCCCACCACCCAACCACCATATCCATTGGTCACTTGGTCATAGTGTGATTATAAATAGACATCTCCTACAATTCAACCATACCTCACAGCCACAGCTATATGCCATCATGGTCGTTAGCTGAGACATGCTAATACAGTCTCTTGTGTCCTCAGTCTTTTCCAGAAGTCTTGTAACTTCTGTGTTTGAAGAACTAAGCTCTAAAGGAGTTTTTGTCTCTATCTGTGTATCACTGAAACCTAAATTTTAAACTTGTCAGTGTTGAAACTGCTGAACTGCTCTTCAGCAAATGTGATAGGAACAAATACATTGCACAGTTTGAAACCAATGACTAACATGAGATTCATACAAGATGTCACTTCGCATTAGCAGAAATATCTGAGGTTGAACCTACCTTCAATACACTTATAAAAACTATAATAATTTAATCAAAATCAATTGTTTCCCACAAATGATTTACAAGCAACTCTGCTTTGCTTTTCCAGATAAAGATGGCCTAAAAAATAAAACAGGCAAAAAATGAAAAAGAATGATTTTTAAGGAATCATTTAGCTTATAAAATTACAAGATGGTTTTATCTTATAGTTCATAAACTGGTTCTGAGAACAACTGCAAGAAAGTGATGTTACAATGCTGGGGCTAAAGAAACATCAATAGATATAAGTGTCTAGTTTTCCAAGGTGACAGTTTTCAAGGGTACCGTTCTATCTTCTCTTTATGCTGCTTTCTTATTTTGAGGCATCTATTGAAAAAAGTTGATTTTTCTATTTAATGGTTATATAGATACCTATCATTCAGATAAAATATACTCACATTTTTTCAGCAATAATAGCTGCCAGTTTTATTAGCTTTAAAGACATACAATTTTTCAAAATATACCAAAAGGTGGGGCACCTGGGTGGCTCAGTCGGTTAAGCACCCGTCTTCAGCTCAGGTCATGATCTCGCGGTTTGTGGGTTCAAGACCCGCGTCGGGCTCTGTGCTGACAGCTAGCTCAGAGCCTGGAGCCTGTTTCAGATTCTGTGTCTCCCTCTCCCTCTGACCCTCCCCTGCTCACACTCTCTCTCTTTCTCATAAATAAATAACACATTATATATATATGCCAAAAGGTATCCATTTTTATCTCAGTCTAGGGGGTAGAGTAGGATTATTACGATTTTTGTTTCCTTTGTGGTTCTCTGTATTTTCCACATTTTCTACATTGAGAATGTATTTCTTTTACAATCAGAAAAAAATTAAGACTTATTTACAAAGTAAGCTTATTCACACTGTACTCGGGGAGTGGAGGATGTTAAGCAGGACCATTATTCTTTCTGAGAAAAACCAAAATTTCCTTTTATAAGAAAAAAATAAAGTTTATATAAGAATTATATAACCAGACTCCAGTTGGCACCCTAGTGAAAGAAGTTTCTTTGAGGGGGTTTTATGATCCAAAATATTAATTCAGCACATTTCAACGTTCTCTGCTCTGGGTGGCACATTAATTTCCTCTCATTGACTTCCAAGGAGTTCTGTATGTGAACAAGCTATCTAAGGAATGGAACTGAAACCTGGCTCAGCAGGCACTCGGCATCTTCTGTCATGGTTCTCTTCATTGTTTGCATAGCACAGAATTCTTTTGGGCCAGGAAAGCATTTGTTTATTAAATTTTCCTTAAAATGCCAGTAGGTTTAAATTAAGGAAGACTTCGTTTAGAGGGAAAGCATGCGGGGGGTTTTCATAACACAAAGCATTTGAGAAAATAGAAAGGTTTTACCCATTCATTTGCTCTTCTCATTTAGAATAATGTTACTTGTCCAACTTGGACACGGGCAAGCCTCTCCTTTGTTTTTTGTTTTTTGGGGGTTTTTTGGTTTGGGGGGGTTTGGTAAGGTTCTTTTTAAATTAAAAATTATTTTACATGTTTGTAGTGTAATTAAAATCCCAACTTCTTACAGTACTAAGAATAGAATAAGAGGGCTTTCCTATTTATTTCTATTGACATTGACTCTGCTGGTTCAAGTCACAATATAAGACCTGATTTAACGGTCGTATATTGATGAAGGAAAGTTAACAGTTAGATTCTTTTGATTTCTATAGTTTTCTCTCAATTCCATAAGAAACTTTTATTTCTTATGAGCACTATTTCTTTAAGGATAGAATTTATGTTTTGCCCTCTGACATGTGTTGTTATTATCAGCATGTCACTAGACTAGCTATGAAAATCCGATTTTGCTGGTGGATATTAATTCAGTCATGTATACTTTCCTATTTTGTTTTGGATTAAACAATAGCTGTTGAGCTTTACTTGACTGTATGCTTTAAGGCAACTCACATCAATTTCATTTTCTTTATGTACATGGACATCAACCTCCATTTTAACAGCAGGTATGAAATGACATCAGTTAAGAAAATATTAGCAGTCAGGGGTATCTTTTATTTGGCAAAAATTTCAAGCTTGTCTCACATCACTACATTCCTATTCACGGATATTGTTATCTAGAGGTAAATATCCATATGCAAAACATGAAGGTAAGGTAAAACAGAGTCACTGGGATACCATTTCCTTACAAAAGAGTTAATACAAGTTAAGAAGACAGAATTCAGGGGCACCTGTGTGACTCAGTCTGTTAAGCATTTGATGACTCTTGATTTTGGCTCAGGCCATGATTTCACATTTTGTGAGTTCAAGCCCCTTATAGAGCTCTGTGCCAATGATGTGGAGCCTGATTAGGATTCCCCCTCTCCCTCTCTCTCTGCCTCTCCTCTGCTCATGTACACGCACATTCTCTCTCTCTCTCTCTCTCTCTCTCTCTCTCTCTGTCTTTCTCAAAATAAACAACAACAACAACAACAAATAAGACAGAATTCCTAGAAATCATTCCTTTGGTTTAGTTGGAGTGCTCAAGTTTCTGACGGGATTTTGTTCTTGTTATTAATTCATAGCATCACTGATTTTAGAGACAATTCCCTAGTCACCAAGAGAAAAAGGAGCCAAAAGACTTCCCTCGGCCATAGAAGCCTTGTGCTTCTCTGGGTGAGCTATATGCACACTGACAGCAAAACCTCCATGTGGTAGTCTATGAGAAGGCTCTTGCCTTGTCTTCCAGGCCCACACAGAAACATAGAAAATACTCCACTTGGTCCTGAAGAGGCTGTCCAGTTCTAATTAGTTCAGAACAAGCTATTTATAAAGGGATGATCAAAAAGCATGTTTACATTCTAAGTGTTTGTAACCTATCTCCCATACCCCAATCTACCTCTGCCTTACAGGAAGTCTCCCTGGAGTTACAGGGGACTTGTGCCAGGAGACGACATTACCCATAAGCACACTAGAGGTCATTTAACAGCTAGTTATTAGGTAATACAAAACTATTGCCATTTCACAACATATTAAAGACAATATTTTTATGTTCACTTTTCTCTGGATCTTTATCAGGGGATCCAAAATATGTCTTTCAGTTCCTATATTTTAAAAATAATTCCCCATTATTATGATAATGCTTTGTAGGTATTTAAAAAAAGAAGACATGTACATAGATTCGCAAATCTCTTCATTCCTCAAATAAAAGTACATTAAAAAATTTAATGTATATTAAAAAATTTTTATGTGTGGCTCAGTTGGTTAAGCAGCCAACTTCGGCTCAACCTGAGCCCCATATCACCTGAAGCCTGCTTCAGATTCTGTTTCTGTCTCTCTCTGTCCCTCACCTGCTCACACTCTGTCTCTCTCTCTGTCAAAAATAAATGAAAAAACATTAAAATTTAAAAAAAAAATTTAATGTTTAATTTTTAAAGAGGAAGGGGGAGACAGAGTGTGAGCAGGGGTGGGTAGAGAGAGAGGGAGACACAGAACCCAAAGCAGGCTCTAGGCTCTGAACTGTCCACACAGTGCCTGATGCAGGGCTGGAACCCACAAACCATGAGATCATGACCCGAGCCAAAGTCAGATGCTTAACTGACTGAGCCACCCAAGTGCCCCTAAAAGTACACTTTTTTTAAAAAAGAAAGATAACTTCCAAAACCATTAAAATTTTTAATTTAAATTCTAGTGTAGTTAACATGTAGTGTTATATTACTTTCAGGTATACAATATAATGATTCAACAGTTCTGTATATTACTTGGTGTTCATCAAGATAAATGTATTCTTAATTCCCTTTGCCAGCCCCCTACCTACCTCCTCTCTGGTAACCATCAGTTTGTTCCCTATAGTTAAGAATCTGTTTTTTGGTATGTCTGTCTCTTTTTTCCTTTGTTCATTTGTTTTGTTTCTTAAATTCCACATATGAATGAAATCCTATGGTATTTGTCTTTCTCTGACTGGCTTATTTCACTTAGCATTCTACTTTTTAGACCCATCCATGTTTTTGCAAATGGCAAGATTTCATTCTTTCTTTATGGCTGAATAATATTCTATTGCATATATATGCCACATCTTCTTTATCCATTCATCTATCAATGGACACTTGGGCTGCTTTCATAATTTGGCTCTTATAAACAATGCTGCAGTAAACATAAACGTGCAAACATCCCTTTGAACTAGTGTGTTTGTAATTTTTGTGTAAATACCCAATAGCACAATTATTGGATTATAGGGTAGATTTTAATTTTTTGAAACTAAATTTATCCTGTCTTCCACAGTGGCTGCACCAGTTTGTATTTCCACCAACAACACACAGCGTTCCTTATTCTCCACACTGTCACCAACACTTGTTTCTTGAGTTTTTTATTTTAGTCATTCTAGCAGGTGTCAGGTGGTATCTCATTGTGATTTTGATTTGCATTTTCCTGATGATGAGTGATGTTGAGCATCTTTTCTTGTGTCTCTGGAGACATATCTGTTCATGCCTTCTATCTATGTTTTAGTTGGATTATTTGTTTTGTTTATGTTGATTTGTGTAAATTCTTTATATATTTTGTATATTAACCCATCAGATATGCCATTTGCAAATATCTTTTACATTCAATAGGTTGCCTTTTTGTCTTGTTAATGGTTTCCTTTGCTATACAAAAGATTTTTATTTTGATGTAGTCTCAATAGTTGATTTTTGCTTTTGTTTCTCTTGCCTGAGGAGAAATACAGAAAAAAAAAAAAAATGTTCCAAAGGCCAGTGTCCAAGAGATTATGCCCATGTCTTCTTTTAAGAGTGTTGTGGTTTCAAGTCTCACATTTAGGCCTTTAATGTATGTTGAGTATATATTTGAGTATGATGTAAGAAAGCGGTTCAGTTTTATTCTTTTCTATGTAGCTGTCCAGTTTTCCCAATGCCATTTGTTAAAGAAACTGTCTTTGCCCCTTTGTGTATTCTTGCCTCCTCTGTCATAGATTAATTGGCCATATAAGCATGGGTTTATTTCTGGGCTCTCTATCCTATTTCATTAATCTATGTGTCTATATTCTGTGCCAGTAGCAGTTTGTTTTTTGATTACTATAGGTTTCTAATATAATGTGAAGTCTATAAATCTTCCAGTTTAGTTTTTCCTTCTTCAAGATTGCTTTGGCTATTTGAGGTCTTTTGTGGTTCCATACAAATTTTAGGATTATTTGTTCTAGTTCTGTGAAAATTGCTGTTGGTATTTTGAAAGGAAGTACATTAAATCTGTAGATTGCTTTGGGTAGTGTAGACATTTTAACTATATTTGTTCTTCTAATCCATGAGCATGGAATGTCTTTCCATTTCTTTGTGTCATCCTCAATTTCTTTCATCAATGTTTTGTAGTTTTTGGAATGTAAGTTTTCACCTCTTTGGTTAAGTTTATTCCCAGGTATTTTATTATCTTTGGTGCAATTGTAAATGAGATTATTTTCTTAATCTCCCTTTCTGCTGCTTCATTATTAGTGTATAGATATGCAATGGACTTCTGTACACAGATTTTGTATCCTGTGATTTTATGGAATTCATTTATCATTTCTAGTAGTTTTTTTGTGGAATCTTTAGGGTTTTCTATCCATGGTATAATGTCATCTTCAAAGAGTAAAAGCCCTACTTCTTCCTCACCAGTCTGGATGCCTTTTATTTCTTTCTGTTGTCTGCTTTAGTTAAGACTTCCAGGTACTATGTTGAATAAAAATGGTAAGAGTGGATTTCCTTATCTTGTTCCTGACCTTGGGGGAAAAGCTCTCAATTTTTCCCCATTGAGTATAATGTTTGCTGTGGGTTTTCTATATAAGGCTTTTATTATGTACGTTCCTTCTTAACCTACTTCATTGAATATTTTATCATGAATGAATATTGTACTTTTTCAAATGCTTTTCTGCATCTAATGATATTATCATGTGGTTTTTATCTTTTCTTTTATTGATGTGACATATCATGTTGATTTATTTGTGAATATTGAACCACACTTGCATCTCAGGAACAAATCCCATTTGATCGTGGTGAAAGACTTCATTTATGTTTTGTTGGATTCAGTTTGCTAATGTTTTGTTGAAGATCTTTGCATCTATATTTATCAGAGATATTGGCCTATAGTTCTCTTCTTTGTGATGTCTTCATCTGGTTTTGGTATTACAGTAATGCTGACCTCATGGAATGGATTTGGAAGTTTTCCTTCCTCTTTTATTTTTAGAATAGTTTGAGATGAATAGGTATTAACTAACTGTTCTTTAAATGTTTGATAAAATTCTCCTGTGAAGCCATCTGGTCTACACAATGTTAAAAATTTGCTTTTAATTTCTGTGGATAAAAAGATCTATTTCATTATGAAATTACTTCCAAAAGATGTGGGGACTGAATTTATACAGACTTCCTTTGCAGTTTAGAGGTGATCTCTACTTCATACATTTTATGAAAATTGTTTGAAATGTTTTGTTTTGTTTTGTATGCCAAACATGTGGTCAAAGCTATTCGATTATGTCCCACCAAGTCACATATACAAGAATTGCTTTTAATTACAGCTAATTACAATGGTGTACCAGCTCTTTGCAATAACTTCTTCCTTGCTGTTAGCCAAATTGTTATTTTTAATTCAAGTTTTATGTTATTTTCAGTTCATTTAAATCTCAGAAAATTAAGGTGGACAATAAAATTATAAAAGCAACCAGCTTTCCTTTCTCCCAAACCCATTTGTAATTGTTTAGGCTCTGGCCAGAATTATTCTAAAACCAATAACCATCAATTGCCTACAACATGTCAAACACTCTTCTGTACCAAGCAAATATTGGTATGACTAAGAAGAATATTATCTCTTGCTCACTTACAATATTAGAGGAATGACTGCTACTCAACCAATAATAATCAAAAACAGGTTCAAAGAAGAAATGCCTGATACTATTAAATTGCATAAGGGAAAACTCACATTGACTGGAGTTTTAGAAAAGGTTTTCTGGAAGAAATTACTTTTAAGCTGAGACCTAATGGTAGTTGTCTTCCAATATTTGTTTTCTCTTTATTCCACTGTTATAGGTTACCTGGATACACAGAGATTCAGAATAAAGACTCTTTACTTTCTATGCAGCCAAATAAAGGCAAATTACTAATTTCTGGCAAAGGACATATGAGTAGAAACAATATATGGAACTTCTCTGTTGTACCCTTAGAGGGAAAGTATATGATCTTACTTTTATTTTCCTTATGTTATGTTGTCTGGGATATGAAAATGGGGATGAGACATCCTGGAGAATATGAGTAAAGAAAATTCCATGGGGATAGTAAAATAACAAGAAAAGAGGAAATATGAGTAGGGCCTCAGATGATATTCAGAGTGTAGCAGACATGTATCAGTCTTATTTAAACCACTGTCATTTTTGTTCTCTGTTACACACAGTTGGACATATATGTTAATACTATCTTGAAGAAACAGGCAAAGTAAACCAGAAGAAGATAGCATTCTAGACAAATGAAAAATAATGCAGAACCCATTCAAGAAACTAAAATTGTTCAATATGATTGGTATAGAAGACATAGAAAAGGGTAGATTTGTCAAGATGAGACTACAAAAGTACCACAGCAGATTGTTATAGAAATGACCACCAATTTGTTCTATGGGTATTCATCTAAGCCTAATTTTGTGATTTACCTTGGCTCACTGGACAGCCCTGAAGAGTGTTAGCAAAGCCTTAAAAAGTACTGATGCACTAAAATCTATCTCTCACGCTGTTCTTTTGAACCCTGAGACACTAGCTGTGAACAAGTGTGGGGTAGTGTGCTGGAGAATGAGACCATATGGAGTAGAAATGTATGGTCCCAGCTGAGCCCCCTTAGTTAGACCAACCAGCCAGTAATGGCCAGACACATGTGTAAGGCTATATCTAACCCCTAGTGAAGCTGCAAGATGACCTCAGAGAGCTGTCAAAATAGCCCAGAATAGAAATACCTAACTGACCTACAGAATTATGAGCAAATAAAATGCTGTAAGCTTCTATGTTTTGGGATGGTTTGTTACACAGCAAAGCTAACTGATACAAGTAGACAGAGCACAGAATATGTGGGCTCTTTTGGTTATTATTCCTTCATCCAAAATATGTTAAGCACTATCTGTGCATCAGGTAGTAGGCTAACTAGGCACTGGAAATGCACCAGCGTCCAAGACACAAGGTCTCTGCACTCATGGAGCTTATTGACCATATTAAAAAATTTGTTTTATCATAAAGGCAATAAAAAAAACTAATAAAAGTCTTTAAAGCAAGGGCTAACTGATTCAATTTGCATTTTTAAAAGATTCTCCAGGGCCTGTGGGTGCCTCAGCCAGTTAAGCATCTGACTTCAGCTAGGTCATGATCTTGTGGTTGGTGAGTTTGAGCCCCACATAGGGCTCACTGCCATCAATGCAGAACCCACTTCATATCCTCTGTCTCCTCTCTCTGCCCCTTCCCCACCTGCATGCACACTCTCTCTACCTCTCTCTCTCAAAAATAAATAAGCATTAAAAAATACACACACAAAAAGATTCCTCTAGTTACAATGTGGAGAATGGATTAGAAAGAGTAACTATATACACTGAAAGATGAACTAAGAGGTAAATGTAATAGTCCAGATGAAGGATAATTGTGACTTTGACTAAGATAACACCAGTAGACATAGAGAAGAGAGATTAGTTAGTTAAGACCTAGGAATGACAGGAGTTAGTAACTGATTAAAAACATGGAGTGAGGAAAAACGATAGGATAGCTGGGATAACACATGTTTCTAGCTTGAGCAAGTCCTCAGGAAATAATAGTGCCATTTACTGGGGTACAGAACATGATAAGTAGGGAAGGTCTATGAAATAAAGATTGTGAATTTAAATTTGAAATGCTCATGAAATATTGAAGTAAAAATGTAAAAAGCGGAGAGGGGGCAAGATGGCAGAGAAGTAAGGAGCTCCGTACTTGCACTCACGCCCATACATCACACAGAAAAGATCTGAAGCCATTGGAAACCTTACAAAACCTGAGAGATTGGGAGAAAAAAGACGCAGAATCCACTGAGAGAGCCTTCTAACGTGAGT
>NW_024082170.1:0-15191 GCF_003009895.1 Hyaena hyaena
TGAGAGACTCTTGAATGCTGACAAAAACTGAGGACTGATGGATGTTGGGGGGGGGGATGGGCATGGAGGAGGGCACTTGTGGGGATGAGCACCGGGTGTTATGTGGAAACTAATTTGACAATAAACTATTTGTAAAAAATAAATAAATAAATAAAGAATGGGCCTTGGATGGGAGAGTTATGCTCAAGAATACACCTGTTAGACAGTGACCCAGAACTTAGAGACCTGGTGACCCCTAAGACTGAGGAGAGAAGCTGCCAGTAGGCTACTCCTGGCAAGGAGGCCAGGCTTCTGAATTTTGCGAGTCCTATATAGTAGGTCATGGTTGCATGTTTCCCGCATTGTAATAAACACTTGGTATTCCCCAGCCTTCAGTGTATCTAGTTAAGTAGTATAGTTGGTTCTCATCTAGCCTGAGATGAATGAACTGTAATCTGTTTCCTCATTTAGGATGAAGGCCAGCAGTGGTAAGGAGCCGTGGTCCAGAGTGAGTCACTGGCTGGGGGCAAGTGACCCAAGAACCAATCTTTGGAACATTTACACATTCCCTGGGGATTTCTAAAGATACATGGCACGCCAACCTGCTGGATTTCCTGCAGCCAAGCAGCGTGATGGTTCTTGCCAGATTAATTTGACTGCAAATTATCATCGTAAATACAAAATATATGTTTTTAACTTTGGCCAATCTCATAAATCAAAAATTATTTATCAGTTTAGTTTATTTGATAACTGAGGATGATAATGAGACAAAATCCTTTATTCAGATGCTTATTGGCAATGCATATCTTAATGTGTTCTACTACTTCTGTGATTTTAGTTAGGTTTTGTTTGTTTGTTTGTTTGTTTGTTTGTTTGTTTTTTGAGTGAGAGACGGAGAGCACATGTTCATGTGCATGCACGTACAAGCTGGGAAGGGGCAGAGGGAGAGAGAGAATCTTAAGCAGGCTCTATGCCCAGCGTGGAGGCTGATACAGGATTCGATCTCATGACTGTGATATCATAACCTGAGCTGAAATCAATAGTCAGATGCTTAACCGACTGAGCCATCCAGGCGCCCCCATGGTTTTGGATTTTAAATCTGAATGTAAAACAGCAGAACTTTATTTCTAAATTTTACCCATTTGTCTAAATTCCATTTATTGATTCTATTGTTTTCAAAATGAACTGAGGTATCCCTTATGGAACTTAAAAGTATTATACAGTTGACCCTTGAACAACAATGGGTTTAAACTATGACGGTCCACTTATACATGGATTTTTTCAGTAAATACAATAAAGTACTATAAATGTATTTTTCCTTCTTTAGGGTTTTCTTTATAACAATTTCTTTTCTTTAGCTTACTTGACTGTAAGACTGAAGTATACAATACACATAACACATAAAATATGTTAGTCGACTTTATGTTATCGGTAAGGTTTCTGGTCAATAGTAGGCTATTAGTAGTTGAGTTTTGGGTGAGTCAGAAGCTATACATGGATTTTTCATTGCACAGGGATTTGCATCCCTAACCCTTATACTGGTCAAGGCTTAACTGTACAAATATATGTATGTTTCTCTTTCAGCTTTCCTCAAATTTGTAAGAAGCTTTACCTTGAAAGATGTATTTTGAAAAGAATTCTGAAGTCTACTAAGCCTGAGAACGATTGTGTAAAGTAACTTCTTAGAAATTCACAATGTATGTAAATTAAACATATTGAAGATCCTGACTAATACCTTAACACAACTTACAGTGCTGGAGTTCCTTGACACACACCTATAAATACTGCTCTAGTCTGTTCTATTGATTTGTCTCCCTATTGCAATACCAGCCCAAAAAACTAAAAAACAACAACAACAAAACCCAAAAAAAACCCAGTGGAATTATTACCACTTCATAGTAAATGCTACTATATTTTAGGAAAAGTATCCCTAACGCACTTTATTTGAAGATTGCTTTGGCAGTTTCAAGCATGGTTTTGCTTCCCCAAAAATTAGAATCATTGTGTTACATTCTAAAGTCTCCCCTATTAGTCTCCTCATTATGTTCACATGACCGTGTGATTAATTTGGGGGTGAAATCTGCATATTAAAAATAGTAACTCTTGTAATTCAGAAACTTTGTATTTCACTCAATTTGTTTAACTCTGTTTTTAACACGTATAGTAAGAAATTTCAGTTTTCCTTATATTTCCTACACATTTTTTGCTAAGTTATTCCTAAATATTTTACATTTTGATTGTTGTCAGGAATCAAATTGTTACCTATTATTTTAGCTGATTATTACTAATAACCAGTAAATTGAATATTTTTATATTACTTCATAATCTGTCATGTTATCAAACATCCATATTAGTTCTAATAGTTTTTACAGTTGATTCCCTTATGTTTAACAAAAAAGAAAAATAACTAAGATATCTATTAGCGAATTTCCAGTATCTATACCCATTATATATTTTTTTCTTGCCTTATTATATTAGATAGAATTTCCAGAGCAAAATTTACCATTAATGTTGATAGTCAATATTGCCCTTTTCTTAATTTGTAGTAAACGTTTCTACTGATTATCACAAGATAATGTGATAATCCCAACAGGCTAAGATAATCATATGGGGCTAATTTGTTAAGGGGTATTGTCCTTTTCCTCAGACTACATCCTAACTGAATTTGCTTTACAAAGAAACATTACTTTTGTTAAACAAGAGGGAACTCAATATGAGATGACTGGAAAAAAACCTGAAGAAATCAATTTATCTGATTCCTTCGTCTACTCCCAGATGTCCTCGCTGCAATGGCCAAGGTCCTATATATTCAAATCTGGATATTAAGCACAAACAAAAACACTAGAGTTGTTTCCAAGCTTAAAAATAGTGCTGCAATAACTAAGTGTATATATGTCTATACATATACTCTGGTATGTATGCATGAGAGTATATCGGTAGGATATAAACTTACCGCTATCCCTGTTCAGGTCTTTGTCTTTGTCATCACCCAAGATGAATACGTCGTATCCCTTCCACTACCTTATCCCTAAAATTCCTGTTAAATTTGGCCTGCAAACAAAAGTCATAGTTATTTATTTGAAATACAAATCTGACTGATTGGATGCCCTGATGAAACCTGTAAGTACTCATCTGTGTATCGGGTTAACTCAAGCTCCTGAGTTGGCACACAAAACTCTACTGGGTCCGATGCTGGGTCTTGCGCTAGCCTCAGTGTCATGCTCACTTGTAGACTACGGCGCTATGCTTGTCCTTTCCGCGCGCATCCACTGTTGCCCATGCCCTGCTTCTGCCCAAGTCTCCGCTCTGCCTGGGATGCCTTCCCCATCTCGGCCCAGTTCCCCTGTTAGAGTCAACAGAGGCGGTGCCTCCTTCAAGAACTCCCCCCTCCCCCCATCCTCTCGTCCAAGTGCACTGGTCAGGTCAGGTTAACGCTGCCTGTGGTCCAGTAAGACTTGTGCCTATTTCCATCACTGCGTTTGGATTTGTTTTCGTAAGTAGATGTTATAATGTCTGTCAACCCGAGGTCAGTGGCTATGCTTTATTTTGTATTTGTATTCTCTGACCCTAGCACAGTGCCTGGCTTATAGAAAGAGCTCAGAAGACTTTCTTTTAACCTAGAGAAAGAAACAGAAACAAAGATATTTTAAAAATAAGTTATCCAAGGTTATGGTTTCTTTTTTTGGAGTTCTGTTGCCGCTTATGCGCCAGGAATCACATCTCGTTCACGGACCAGGAATCGCATCTGAAATCTTAAGCTTGTATTATTTTACAACATATATTCCTGAAGTTTCTTCCTCTAAATCACATCTTAAAATGTTTCCCTGCTGATTAAATTCCTTGGAGAAATAGTATATATGTGGCTAAGTTGCAATCAAATTGCTTTTCATAAGACAGAAAACTTTTTAAAGCCCTTGTTTAAAGGAAAATTAATCTTTTGAATTCAATATTCATAATATTTCATATTAGATAGTGATACTTACTCATTTAACTTAGTCACAGCATGTTGCAAAGAGTTACATCTAATTTGGGCACTAATGTTCAATGGATTCTAGGAAATTAGGAGTCTATAAACTGAAAATTTATTAAGTATTTTTTATGTATCATGCTTAGTGCTTTACATAACAAACTTAAACCTCATTAAACTTCTATTAGTTGAATGCCATTATTCTAATTGTATAAATGAGGAAACTGAGTCTCAAAGAGGTTAAGTAGCTGCTAATAAAGTATTATCCTGCTTCATTTTAGGAGTTAGATTTGCCAAAATAAATGAGCTTGCTCATAAATACCTCCTACTTCCTCATTCTTACCTCTGAAGCCATACCTTCTGCACTGTAAGACTTCCCTCTTTTTCTTCTCCCTACGAATTTTATTATAGTGATGGAAAGGCTAGTTTATGCAACCAACTATTGAGAAATCAGATAGGAAATGGTATTTGTTATATGAGTTTCCTCTAAGTATACCCTTGTGAGTGACAAGGCAGATGCACGATGGTTCTAGACCCTGAGCAGCAACTGCTACAACAGTCACTCTTCAATATACCCTCAGTCCTTCCTTCAACACACGAAGTGTCTCTTCACTAGAAATATTCCATCTGCCCTACATAGAACCCGAATGTCAGCAAGCTCTATCCACCTGAAACATAGTTCAGAAACAGAAAGCAACCAAAAGTGCTTTGAACCTGTTGAGGGACAGATTAAAGAGAAGACAGTGGACTGGAGTTCCCTCACTTTGCTGATGTGTAAACCTCCTTTCCTCACTCACAGAATATTTACTCTTATGCAGCACTTGGTTTTAGCAAGTTCTTTGTATTGTTTCCAAGTCCACTTCACACAAATAGCAGAAAATCACCAGAGAGAAGCAACTCTTCCTCTCGGATATACTGACAATCGCAAGAAATGGCAGTTGAGAGCAAGAGAAGAGACCTGGAGCGTGCAGAAGCGTGTGAAATCGCATCAATTAGCGAGGCATTAAGCTGCGTCCAGGACCCACACATCAGAGGGACTTCCAGGTTGAAATGTTCCAGTAAGGATGTTACGAGAACAGGAACTTCTGATCAGTACTTACCACTTCAGCTCAGTCCTCCACTGTTAATCACGTGTCGAAATTGCAGTGAAGCTGTTTAAGACAAAGTGTAGAGGAGATCTTGGACAGTCTTACAATGTTACAGGTAAGGAGTCACAGCAGAAGACAAATATGTTTTAATTAAAGGAAGCAAATGGCCTCAAAATGAAGCTTGCAGCGAACCTAGCCCTAGCCTGTTAACTTCACAGGCAAGGTCTTCTTAAACATGGTGTGCTTTCTTCCGTTCTGAAGTTTGCTTAAGGCTAAACAGCTCACCTCGTCTGTTACTGTATGGAATAAGCGTGTTGTGTTATTATTTTAAAATAGCTGTTTGGTAGGGTGAATATACGTATGTTTGTGTGTGTGGTTAACTAATTCTTCCGTGGCGAGAAACTGCTATTGCTGATGAATTGATTTCATTTAACCAAATTAACTCTGTTAGTTACATGAACGATTAGGAACTATCATCTCATACTGGTATACAGAGAGTTATGCAGAAGTACGAAATGTGCATTGAAGGCCAATTACATACGAGGAACTACTGATAATTATGAGAGCTGGTTAATATTTCTGAATTATTAAGTCTGACAGCATAATCCTGCTTTCTGTGTTGTTTAGTCTGTTGATACCAGATGCTTAATGCATAGTAAAATGTGACAGTGTAATAGAAGTTAATGCTGTTCTGCAAAATAAAGAAAATGACCGTGTGGAACATGAAATGCAGCAGGCAGAAGCCTAAAGTTTGAATTGGTTTTAAACAAAAGTGTGGCTGTAAGTCTGAAACGCTATTAAACTTCAACAAACACTGTTGTATCTTATTTCTGGGCGCAGTGGGGTTTACAGGGCAGTGGTTACCTTCCACCACAGTAGCTACTTAGAGATTATCCCGTTTCCTATCACAATTAATCTTTGACAAAGGCCATTTATACAGTGACATAATAATACACCTTTCCTCAAATGCTGAAACTGCTATGTATCTCTTCTGACAGCTCATGTCCAATGTCCCTGGAACTTTCCCATCTGCGAGGACATTATTTTGGGGTCATTGGTCATTTGCCATTAAGCTGATGTTCAACTCCAGTTCAGTGAGGGTGTTGATCAGCGTTTCTCATAAGTATTTGAAACCAATTCCTACAAAGCAGCATAGGGAAAGAGAAGGAAAAATAAAATAAGATAAAAACAAAGAGAGAGGAAACTCTAAGAGACTCTTAAACACAGAGAACAAACTGAGGGTTGATGGAGGGGAGGTGGGTTGGGGGAGGGGCATTGAGGAGGGCACTTTTTGGGATGAGCACTAGGTGTTGTATGTAAATGATGAATCACTAAATTCTACTCCGGAAATCAATACTACACTATGTGTTAACTAACTTGAATCTAAATAATACGAAAATTCAAAACAACCACTTCACTTTAAAAACAAAATAAATAAACAAACATAAAAGCACATTAGAGGTAAGTGATAACTGTGTATCAGACGAAATGTTTGGTTTGGGGTTGATCTTGGGTTTTTTTGTTTCTTAATGCTAGTTATTGAATTCATTTGATGGCACAAGGGCCAATTATACATTATATATATAGATGATTATAAAAATGGATTAATATTCCTGAATTGACTCTGAGAGTACAATCATGATTTTTTTCTTGTTTCTTCTGTTGATACCAGATGTTTAATAAAGAGTAAAATACGACTGTAACATTATCTGTTGTACACGTGGTTAGAAAACACAAAAAGCACATGCTATCATTGCGAATATAAAGACGTATATAACATATAAGACAAAACATATCTTTGTCAAGGTTTTCAAAGTACAGAGGAGTTCATTCACTCTGCTGAGCTGTAAACCTCCTTTCTTCACTCACAGACCATTTCCTCTTATGCAGCACGTGGTTTAGCAAGTTCTTTGTATTGTTTCATAGCCAGTAGAAAGTATGGGTAAAAGGGAATTTTCTATGACAAATTGGATTGCATTTCACTTATTGGATAATGAAATGTGTCACTTTTCTCGGTACCATTAGTTTCAGAGGTGACAGCATGTGACTCATGTGACTGCCCACGTAAACAGAAATTTCAGTTGGCACCAACTCTGGTTAGTGACCTCTCTTGATGCTAATAGTTAAATCCGACATAAAATATGCTAAGTATACTACATGTAGTATTTAGCTCTCAAATATACGGAGTATTACTACTTGTACCAACTTAATGCTCATAGTACCCCTGTGAGATGGGAACCATCATAAAGAATAGAACAGGCAGGTTAAGCAAGTTGTCCAATATCATACAGACATTAAGTGGCAGAGTTGAGATTTGAACCCAGGGGATCTGGTTTCTGAGGTACCTGGGTGGCTCAGTCGGCTAAGCGTATGATTTCGGCTCAGGTCACGACCTCGTGGTTCGTGAGTCTGAGCCCCACGTTGTGCTCTCTGCTGTCAGCACAGAGGCCATCTCAAATCCTCTGCCCCCCTCTCTCTCTGTCTCTCCTTTTCTCTCTCTCAAAAATAAGTAAACTTTAAAAAAACACAACTCTTATCACAGGAATACTTTTTTGTACACTCTAATTCTTTAACAATGGTTTCTACTTCCTGCATAAATGAACTCTTTCTGGTAAAACAGGATCTCTTGTTTACCAGGCCACTCAATTCTACCATCAGTCACAAGCTAGAAACTTACTCAACCGTCAAATTTCAATTTTAAAAGAAACTGAGCAATCATGGAAACCGAAAACGCTGAGATCAGAGATGTCTGTAACTGGTGCCAGGTCATAGTAGTTAGTCTTACACAAATGGCAACAGTAATTGAATCAGCATTTATTTACTTTGAAATAAAAAAATACAAAATTCCAAAGAATCCTAGGTTGTTTATGTAGAAGACAAATTCCCCTTTTTTTGCCACTTACTATTCTAGTTTCAAATTCCGAAAGATATTTTTAGACAGAGAAGATTTTGTCTTAGCAAACTCTTTTTAATGTTTACTTATTTATTTTGAGAGACAGAGAGAGAGCAGGGGAGGGGCAGAGAGAGAGGGAGAATCCAGAGGCTCTGTGCTAATAGCCTAATGTGGGGCTCTGTCTCAAGAACTGTGAGCTCATGACCTGCGGCAAAATCAACTATCGGACACTTAACCGACTAAGCCACCAAGGCGCCCCATAACAAAATATTTTAAAGAGAATAATTGTTTGATATTTATCAGGGGATAATGATTCTTCCTCAAATTTATTTTTATGTAGTTTATATTCTTACAACAACTGTCATCAGAATATTTTGGGGGGAATAGAAATGTCCTTCCAAACAAAGACATTCTTTATGGGGGAAGTGAGTGGTACATTACCAAAAAGAAGGAAAGGAGGGCTACTCCTTGCTCTCTCCTTTTGTTACCAAAATGATCATTAAGGTATTTACTCCATGCAAGGGATTGTTTACTGTAGCACCAAAGAAGGGCTGCATCTCAGGTCACAATCCACAAGGTCACAATCCACAAAGTTCAGGCAGAGGCCACACGAAGCTGAAGCACCTAGGAGACTGAATGTATCTGAGATTTGCAGAAACCTGGAAGGGGACTTTGGATTATACAGGCCAGGCAATTGAGATGTGGGAGGCATTTCCTCCAGCTAGATGGAGTTTGGAGTTCCGTTATTCACATTTGGAAGATACTCTAGTTTGCATGGACAGGAGTTTTTAAATCTGCAAGTTTTAGGGCACCCCAAGAAAAAAAACAAGAAGAGCAAACCAATTATTAAAGTTTTATGAAGAGGAGCGCCTGGGTGGCTCAGCAAGCTGAGCATCGAGCTTCAACTCAGGTCATGATCTCAGGGTTCGTGGGTTTGAGCCCCACGTTGAACTCTCTGCTGTCAACGCAGAGCATGCTTCAGATCCTCTGTTCCCTCTCTTTCTCTCTGCCCCTTTTCTGCTCACACACTCTCTCTCTCTCAAAAAATAAATACACATTAAAAAAATGTAAAGTTTTTTGTAGAAAGAAAAAGAAGAAAATATTACGGATATTTGAGAATTACCTCTCTGTGAAAGCCATTTATTTCCAGTATATCTAATGACGTTGTACACTGGGCAGCACCCGCTGAATTTGGGGAGTGGTGTCTTGGAATTCAATAGAGCAGTGGTTCTCAATCCTGGTAGAACATTATATCCACCCGCAGCACTTAAAAACAACAACAATTAAAAAAAAAAACAACTAGTGCCTGGGCCCATTCATTTTTTTTTTTTATAGTTTATTTTTGAGACAGAGAGAGAGACAGAGTACGAGTGAGGGAGGGTCAGAGAGAGAGGGAGACACAGAATCTGAAACAGGCTCCAGGCCCTGAGCTGGCAGTCAGCACAGAGCCCGACGCAGGGCTCGAACCCGCGAACCGTGAGATCATGACTTGAGCTGAAGTCAGACACTTGACCGACTGAGCCACCCAGGCGCCCCATGTCTGGACCCATTCAAAACCAATTTTGGAATCAGAATTTCCAGGACTAGGGCCTACACATTAGTATTCTCTGTGCTATATTCCAAGCATTGAACACCCCTAATGTTAGTACTGAGAACAGTTCTCTGTCAGCACCACATGTTCCAGTGAAGCATATTAATTAGGTTTTCTACTGATCATACTCTAGTAGTTTGAGCTTTAATTATTCTTTATTGATTATGTGTAATTGTAATCTGGAGAACTAAAAACCTTATCCAGATTGAGAAACTAATTTATGAAGTTCAAACATACCTTGGTTTGCTGAAATGTTGCTTGTGACAACTGGAACATTATTTTAATTATCCTTGTTATATAAAAAAGGGAAGGTGTATTATATAACAAAAGTTTATGCATTTGGGTTTTTTTAATGTTTTTATTTCTGAGAGAGAGAGCGTGAGCAGGGGAGGGCCAGAGAGAGAGGGAGACACAGAATGTGAAGCAGGCTCCAGGCTCTGAGCTAGCCGTCAGCACAGAGCCCGACGTGGGGCTCAAACCCATGAACTGTGAGATCATGACCTGAGCCGAAGTCTGACGCTCAACCGACTGAGCCACCCAGGAGCCCCTGGTTCTTTAAAAAAGTAAAGATTTTCCTGCTAATACAAGTGTTATCTTGTAAACTCAGACATTTAAATCTCTGGTAAAGCTAAAGAGTATAATTGGAATTTGCACAAATGAAAAACACAGTTTGAAAACAGATACTTTCTAGAAGCCAATTGTACCAGTCGTAGAATTTGCAAATGTTTCCTTAAGTTTTCTTTAGAGAATGTTTTCTTCAGTTAGAAAGAAATTAAATTATAATTTCTCCACATTCCATAACCTTTATTATCTAGTGCATTATCTGACCAGTAGACAACTCTGACAGAAAGCAAAGCACTTAAATATTTCATCTGTTCTTTTATCTGAGGATCTTCAAGCCTGCTGTGACCTGGGTATATTACTTTGAAGTGTAGAGCTGGGTAGGGTAAAGTGTATTCAGTGTACTGAAAGTGAATATAAGGCACTCTCAATATTTGTGGATAAAGTTGTCCTCAAACAAGAAAAACTAATAAAAGTTTGATTATGGAGGAAAATATCTTACAAATCAAGCTCGCAGAAAACCTTGTTAACTTTATCTTAAAAATGTATCCAGAATTTGACCACTTCTCACCTCAACCTGCCAGGGAACCCATCTGAAAGTCTCTGTGTAACTTACCTAGTCCGCCTAGAATGCAAGGCCCTGAGCACCCCTCACTGGAGTCGTTTTTTAGGGCCGTATTTGGAGTGAGCGACCTGAAAGTATGGGACAATGTCACCCTCCAGAACAAAGAGCAGGTCTGCTTATTGACTTACTCGTATAAAAGAGATGGATTTCCTAAGCTCAGTGTTCCTCAGCTGCAACACATGCCCACCAATTATGTAGCATTCATCTGGGCCCATCCATCATGCCTCCAAGGGACTTGGCAGAACAAGGCAAACCAACACAAACATGAAGCTCATGCCGCTTGTTATGCCATGAGTAATAAAGCCCTTTGTCTCTGACCCAAGAGTCTCGTGTCTTCTGCCAGGATCTATGAAACAGTTGCAGTTTAGTATGTTTCTATATAAGTAGAGTAAAATCAGATCCCAGACCCCCTAACATTCATCAAATACCACCCTAACCCAAGACACCATCATCTCTTACCTGGATGATTGCAAGAGTTTGCTCACTGGTCTCCCTGCTTGTGCCCTTTTGCTGTCTATTCTCAACACAATACTCAGACTGATTCTATTAAACGTAAGTCTAACTATGTCATTCCTTCATGTAACACTCTTCAGTGGATTCTTGTCTCACTCAGAATGAAAGGCAAAATCTTTCTATGAGCCAAAAGGCCCAAGATTAGCTCTCTCTTGACTTCATCTCTTTTTACTTTCACCTTGGCTCTGCCTGAACTGTCCTCTTCCCACCAGACCCGCTCCACTGTCCCTCTGTGGGTCACAGGTTAGCCCCTCCCTTCCTGTAGGAATTTACTCACTTTCTCAGCAGACTTCCCTGCCCATCCTACAGAACGCTTTCATGGCTCCACTTGTCTCTCAACATTTTATATTCTCCTTCCTTATTTTATTTTTTACTTCTTAGTCCTACTTACATATTTTGTTTATTTTCTGTGTCCCTCATGAAGCTAAAGATATAAGATCTGTGAAGGAAGGTTATATTTTCAACATCTAGAACATGATAGTACCTAATACATAGTAGTGATACATATATGTTGTATGAATGAACGAAGAGGGCTTATGAAAGTAGTCAATGAAGGAGCACCTAGGTGGCTCAGTTGGTTAAGCCTCTGACTGCAGCTTAGGTCATATTCTCACGGTTTGTGAGTTGGGGTCCTGCAAACAGGCTCTCTGCTGTCACCACAGAACCTGTTTCGGATCTTCTGTCTCCCTCTCTCTCTGCCACTCCACTCATTCTCTCTCTCAAAAAAAAAAAAAAAAAAAAAAAAAAAAACTTTAAAAGTAATCAATGAGGGGCACCTGGGTGGTTCAGTCAGAGTCAGTTGAACATCCAACTTTGGCTCAGGTCATGATCTCACGGTTCGTGGGTTCGAGCCCCATGTCGGGCTCTGTGCTGACAGCTAGCTCAGAGCCTGGAGCCTGCTTCAGATTCTGTATCTCCCTCTCTCTCTGACCCTCCCCTGCTCATGCTGTCTCTCTCTCTCAGAAATAAATTTTAAAGACCATTAAAAAATAATAAAATAATCAATGAATAACTGAATCAAAAGAATAAAGAGCATATGCAATATCCTAACCTAGTTGAAGCAAAAGATGGACCAAGGGACGGTAGATAATTCTTTCTCGATTCTATTGCTGCATAGCATAGCATTCCAAAAGTTATTGGCTTAAAACAACAGTTTGTTATTATTTCTCACACTTCTGTGGTTTCACTGTCCTCAGCTGGACAGCTCTTGATTGGAGTGTTTCGTGTACTTGTAGTCAGGTGGAACATGGGGCTGGTTATCTAACACGGGCTAGACATTCAAGGTGGCTCACTCACAGGACTGGTGATTAATGCTGGCTCTTGGCTGGGAGTTCAGCTGGGGCTGCAGCTAGAGCATCCATGCATGGGTGCTGGGTTCTGAGAGAAGCATCCCAAAGCCAGTGCTCCAAGAGTCAGGAAGAAGAAACTGCCAAGCCTATGAAGGGCTACATCCAGAACTCGCTCAGCACCACTTCTGCGATATCCCATTGGCTGGAGCAGTCACAGGACTCGTCCAGATTAAAGGGGATAAAGACATAGACTCTACTTCTTAATGGCAGAATAGCAAGAATAGTATATGAGATGCAGAGATTATTGGATTTTTCTTTGAAAAATGCGGTCTGCCCCCAATGCTCTTCAAAGAGGAATGAACTATGAGATTAAAGAATACAAATTTAGCAATCTTCGCATATCCTGAGTGAGGGGGAAAGATCCTGAGTTTAGCAGGAAATAGTGCCTCTTTAATTAGAAAGTTGGACTTTACTTTGTTACATGGAAAGTTCATGAGATTTTTTCCCCTGGTCTAAAGGATATCCCTCCTTAAAACTACCCATTTCCTCTTTTTTTTTTTTAATGTTTTTTATTTATTTCTAGGAGAGAGAGAGAGACAGCGCGAGCAGGGGAGGGTCAGAGAGAGAGGGAGTCACAGACTGAAACAGGCTCCAGGCTCTGAGCTGTCAGCCAGCACAGAGCCTGACGCGGGGCTCGAACCCACGAACCGTGAGATCATGACCTAAGTGAAAGTCGGACGCTTAACCGACTAAGCCACCCAAGCGCCCCAAAACTACCCATTTCCTAATGCCTTTTCTTCTTCCCTTGCTAATCACACATTTGATTCACTACTGATACCCTCAACAAATAGGTGAAATATTTCTTACTTAAAAAGGAAAATTAACAGTGACATTTTGATTCACATATCCATCTCTTGTCTCTTTATTTAATGTGAATTTATTCTAGAAAAGCTGATTTATTCTGACCCATATAAAATAAAATTTCTCCACTTACAAAATCAGAACCCAGTGACCCCACTAACAAACTACCTCTTTGTCAGGTGCCATACCAGGAATCACCTAATTATCTATGTCATATTTATCTTACTTCAACCAAATATTCTTGGGGTTTCAACATTAAGTATCTTTTTTTTTAATGCTTATTAATTTATTTTGAGAGGGGCAGCACATGAGTGAAGGAGGGGCAGAGAGAGAGAGAGAGAGAGAGAGAGAGAGGGAGGGAGAGAATCCCAAGTAGGCTCTGTGCTGTCACCACAGAGCCCTACAGGGGGCTCAATCTCACGAATTGTGACATCATGACCTGAGCCAAAATCAAGAGTCATATGCTTAACTGACTGGGCCACTCAGGTGCCCCTTAAGTATCATTTTTCTTATAAAGCAGAGGACAGGTCTATGGAAAACTGTCCTTTGAAACTACCAAAAAATCTTACTGTTCTAACCTGTCTATTCAATATAGGATGTAGTCATTGTCTCTTTATATTCCACACAACTGGTAACAGGATTTGATTTATTAAAAATTTACATTTATTGAGTTCTTACTGTTGCTGGGCATTGTGTTAAGTGCTTCATATGCATATCTCACAAGTGCATGGGTTCTATTATTTTCAAGCTTTTACAGATAAAAAAGCCAAAGCTATCGTGTTGCAGACGAAATGACACAGAGGACAAGACACACACAAAAGACAGACAGAGACACAACTCCGGCCGGAGGAACAATTCTACGCAAGCCCCTCTTGCGGTTTATTTTATACCCCGGTAACTGGATACAAACTGAAATCTACAAGATGCATTCCTTTACCAATGAAGGGCAAGTAGCCAAACACATTTCAAGGATGGGGGGGAGCAAAGGGAGGAAGCGACCACAACATGTTTGCTAAGAGGCCTGCCCACAACTCCAGCCTTCTCCTTACTTCTAAGGAGGGCATGTTCCCTCGTGTGCGAGCGGACCATGAAACTTGGATATTGTGTGCAGGCCTCCTGGCAGAGCATCCTGTTTGCAGGCATGATCTGCCCAGGCAGGGAGCCCCGTGTGCAGGCACATCCCCGCGTCCCTAACCACGCTTTCTTGTGGTCGCTGTCGGGCTCCCACATCTCCCCCTTTTTTCTGAGAAGCGGTAGCAAACTGTAAGGCGGCGAGAACGCGTTGTCTGTCCTTTTTTAGTTGTTGCCTTCTTTGCCAGCACGGGAAGACTAAAATAATAACGCAGCATAAAAGTATTATGAATGAAGTATTCACGAGAACAGTTCCAATTAGGGCAGACACATGTCCAAGAGGGTTCAAATTATTCATCCCTTTCTGTAAATCCCTTAACAGATCAGACCCAGTAATGTCAGGTAGTGTTTTGCTAAATGTAGACAAAATTTGCTGCTCTAACTCCATAATTTCCTTAGTTAGGTTTTGATGCCCTGTTAATGACCATTTCACCTTTTCCCAACCTTCACTCATGCTAAAAGGCACAAATGTTATACATCATTGAGAGGAGTTCCAATCACATTTCAATACACTTTTTGTGGGTAAGACAGTTAATTGATCCCCAAGCCACGAAACAGTATGTTGAAGATTGAGTACATCAGTTGCAAGTTGTGCATCCAGATCTCGTTGTTGTTGCCATAATAAATGAGAGTCTTTATGCCACTCCCGTACAAAGTCTGCTGTTTGGACCCCTTGATGCAAAGCAAGTCCAG